>NC_086352.1:32506857-32519357 GCF_036324505.1 Eleginops maclovinus | reverse complement strand
ACGCACGCAATATCATCCTCTAGGGTTTTTATATTATTATATATTTATCTTAATACGGATCAATACACTAATGGTATTCCCTAAGACAACAAATGTTATAACAAAATTGCTAAAAAAAAATAATTTTACCACATTTTTTTACGTGATTTTTTATGTTCATGAAATTTAAAGCATGTTCTCTTGCTAACTTAAATATGTTTATATTGGCCACGGCTGTGGCGCAACTGGCTGTGGCACATGCACCATACGCCGGCGACCCGGGTTTGATTCCCGACCCGTGGTCCTTTCCGGATCCCACCCCAACTCTCTCTCCCACTTTCCTGTCACTCTCCACTGTCCTATCCGATTAAAGGCAAAAACACCCCAAAAATCACTTAAAAATATATATATACATATGTTTATATTGATTTTGTGTCTTATTCCTAATATTTTATAGCTTAAGGTATATATTTGTGGCAAAATGTCACAAGCAAAGATGGGGTCGACTTTTGTGTGTACATGCATTTTAAAACATATTTGTATTGTTTTTAAAGGACACATAGCCTAATCTTTATTTGGCATATATATGTCAGTATATATCATGTATATATATATATTTTTTTTTTTTAAATATTTTTTTAGTTCTTGCGTTGGACAAATAAATAAATGTTTAACCCTTTTATTTTTACTTTGATAATTGTCTCAAATGTAAAAAATCTCTCTTTCTTTAAAAAAACAGCAAAAGAAAAAAACATTGGTGAATCCCACAAATAAATGTGTACCGACAGAAGAAAAACATATTGTGAATACAAACAAAAATAAGAAAAAGTGTAGTTTTTGTTGAACAACAACTTTTAAAATCGCAGATTTTCCATCCAAGATTTCTAAATAAACAATATGGTCAATATGTAAAGCTATATGATGATGAGTCCACAGAGACGACTCACTTCATCATGCACCAATATCAGTCATTTCACTTCAACACCCTCACAACCTCTTCCAAATGCATCACGCTAAGTACTGTTTGTTTCTTGTTACAGTGCCTGTTCTTGTCTTTTGCTTTGGCAACAAACACTGCTGCATGTCATGCCAATAAATACAATATGAATACAAAAGAGAGCTGCACGTTGAAATGAAACAAAGTAAGCAGTAATTACCAGCAGTGTGAGTTTCTACAATGAGTTGCAACACACACACAGGCACAGACACACCACAAATACATAGAAATGTGCGTCATTTGAACTAAACACTGTTGTGTAATGGCATGTCGGCTCCTTTTTCATGCTGAATTCCCAAACCTGAGGCCTTCTTTTACATTAACCCTTAAATGGGCATTCACATGTGAATATTTAGGAAAATGTATTGATTACTATTTTCTACATTACACCCCTATTACACTATTATTACACCCATATTACACTCATGTTAACTTTACGTATTAAACTTGTATTAAATGCATCTTACAACCATGTTACACAGTTTTTACACCAGTTTTACACTCATATTAAAGTTGTGCTACCGCCATGTTAAACAATTATTCCCAGCATATTACTCCTTTATCACACCAATGTATATCCATTATTACACCCATATTACATCGTAATTACACTGTAATCCCCGCCCCCCCCCCCCCCCCTAATTTAAACATGGAAAAAGCCTGTCAAATGACTGTATCCCTCAACATACAGAAACCATTTAAAGGTCCCCTATTGTGCTTTTCCGGTTATAACCCGTCCTTTCGTGTTATGTAGCTTTTTCTGCAAAGTAACAAACCCTCAAAGTTCACCCTGTAGTGAGTAAAACTCTAAAGCAGAAAAGACGTGTCTATGCTGCCCTTCAACGCCTCGTTGTAGATTTTTTTCTTCCGGGGGCTGTTGACATCACTAAATCTGGAGGCCAATGGGCAAGTTGGTACGCCCATAGCTATAGAACAAAGGGCACACCCTCTGCCAACCGACCATTTACTGTTGGAGGGATGAAATATCAAGGAAGTACTGTGCCCTGAAATGTAAGGGGAAATGTCATCTGTTTGCCTTACCGAAGGCAGTACCACAAAAAAGTCAGTGGTTGAAATGTATTTTTAAAACTGTTCCTTCAACAGTTCGAAGAACTGTAATGTGTGCCCGGAATTTCACAGATGACAGCTTCAAAAACCTTGCACAGGTTGATGCCAATATGCGAAGCGTGCAGTACTGAAGAATGAGGCTGTTCCTAATTTGTTTCAGTTCTAACATTACATCTGAAATGTAAGAGTGATACAAAACAAAAACTTTCCACTGTGAAACTGCCTGGTCCAGTCAACTTTGGGATGGTGCATCAGGTCCATCGTTGGTCTCTGTCATTTTCAGGATCGGACACCGGTTCAACATATATGGCAGTACCGCCATCATTGTACATAAACTGATGCTCAGCTGTAACGGGAAGGCTGGGAAAGCACTCTGTTAGACAGGGGTGGAGCCTCTCTGGTTTTTGACCAGGTTGTTGACCAATCAGAAAAGAGTGGGTGAGCTGACCAATCAGAGCACACTGGGCTCATGGGGGGGGGGGGACACTGCCTCCTGGGGACCTTATGGGTGTCACTCTCCATCAGAATACTTTTTTTTGATTATTCAAGTTCTTCATCATCTTTACAGTAACTTGCAATCAAAGTGCAACCTGAGACTCAAACACAAGGCTGTCCCTGGGCTTTGGTTTGCAGTTAGCATGTTGTTAGCGCGCCACATGTTACATGATGGATCTGTGGCCTTCGTGAGCCGTCAACACCTTTCCTCTTGGCCACAGGGTGTGTGTCTGTGTGTGCAAATTGTCAGGGGAAAAGATGGGTTTTCGGTTTCAAAGCTCTGAATTTGCGCGTCTGCGACAGTGTGTGTGTGCGTGCATGTTTCCAGCAGGGCGGTATATACACAGACAGCAAGGAATTATGTCAGGAAGGAGAACGCCATTTTTAATCATGTAATTAGTGATGAAGACCTGCAAAAAAAAAAAGAGAAGAAAGGGCTATTTGTGCCACGGAGAAGATACCAGAACTGTACTGCTGTGTGTGTGTGTGTGTGTGTGTGTGTGTGTGTGTGTGTGTGTGTGTGTGTGTGTGTGTGTGTGTGTGTGTGTGTGTGTGTGTGTGTGTGTGTGTGTGTTTGTGTGTGTGTGTGTGTGTTGTATTTCGGTATATGAAAGAGCCCACAAGACATGTCACCCAGGCTACAGGTAGAGCAAGAAGGCCAACAAGGCCCGGTCTAACCACACAAATTCTCTGCTGTTATGACAACCGAGCCTTAAGGGAATATATAGACATGCACACACACACATTTACACACACTAAGACAATTATATGTACAAGACAGAGTGGTGAAAATACGTGCTTTTCTAGTCTAAATAAAATATTTAACTTTTTTTTTTATGCATTATGCAACCATCAAATTGAATATGTATTATATCCCTGCATAGCATGCATTTAGGGCTGTGTGCTTTAGGTTTGTTAATCCCCAACGTGTACACTTGCTGATTAATGGATTAAAACAACATGTGGTGTTTCACAATGATTGTAAAATCACACATTTCCTGTTGGAACAGCTCATATAAACCAGGGGATGCACTGTGGCTTTGCAGTAGCAATTTACAATCTAATCATCATCTCATTATTCCGAGGAGCTAGCCTGCTCCAAACATGTGCTACACGACTTTAATCAAATTAAATGCAGTAGCATTGTGTTTAGAGAATGTCACAGTGGCATATAGTGCTACAGTTCATGAGGGAATACATATACATATACCCTATTGTAGCAAAATGTCAAATGCCGACTTTGGGGTGCAAACCTGAAAAGGTAACTTAGAACATTACCTTTTATCTTTACACAATTTGACAAGACAATGCCCGGAAACTGATCATAACAGTGGTCCTGTGTCTTTTATTTAATTTAAAATAATTTTCAAAAATAGCACACATAGCTAATTCTATAGACGTTATGTATAAATGTTTTTCTTTATTTTTTTTCTTAATTATTCACATCGGTATATGTAATTGAATCGTTATGACTAATGTTATTGAAGATCTATTTAATTGATACTGTGACTTTATTTTTTATTCTATGACACCTGGATTTTTCTTTCCTTAATTTTTTGTTTTTGGAAAAACATGTTTTACTTTATTTATTTGTTTATATTTAGGAACATTTTTAATGATGTATTTCTGCAATATGAGCTTAAAATGAGTTTAAATCACACAAAGTAGACCTCATTATTTGAACCCATATCGTATGTAGCTTATGTTAGCAAAGCGACGTAGCATACATAATGTTATTCAGATTTCCCATGTTATATATATTTACAACACACACACACACACACACACGATTTATACAGTAAATGTGGTGTGTGAGACACGTAGCAGTGGTTTGTGACAGCTGTGTGCAGGACATCATGGGACAGCTGCACACACACACATGCACAAACACGTACACACACTTCCCCTCAATGTAAAACAGACCGTTCGCTATGTCTGGCATTCCTTGACACAGACCACGATTGATTAGTGTGATTTACAACGTAACTCTCCCACACACACAGTACACACACATGCAGCCGTTCTCTGTCTGTATGATATGTGTGTATGTCTGTGTGATGGTTTTGTATCAGGGTTCATGTGTAATGCTGTTTCCTCTTTGGCAGGAAGTGACTTTTTCTCTGTCTCACATTCACCGTTACTTCAACACATCCCAAGAAATATGCTGTTCATCAAAATCATAAATTCATAAAAATGGCTGTTTTATGCGAAATCCCGTGGCTCACATTGCCCCCCATCTCATGGTGTTTAACTAAAAATACCCCGAGTTTAAAAGTACAGGAGTTTTTCTTTTTTGTTCAGGCTCGATCACATTATCAGAGTGAGAGAAAAAAAAATAAAAATCAGGCACCACACAAAGCTACATTTGTACCCCATCACCCTGGGCACTGGGCACATAACAATGGGTCGCATTTATTAAAAGATGCTGATCAATTTGACCGGACAGCTTTTTTGAAATGCACAAACCAAAAAGGAGACAATTCTTGGCTCTTTGAAAAATATATGGAATTGAAGGGATGTGAAGAAACGACACAGTGTGTTTCAGCATGTGATGCTGCAGATATCGATAGATGAGACGTTTCATTCAAACGCTGAACTTAATTTGGTGGAAAAAAACTGAAACAGACTTTGGCATTGCCTCAATCTTTTCCGAGGAGTGCAAAAAAGTATTTTTTTAATTTTATGCTTTGTGCACTACCAAACAAAACTATCTCACAGTCAATGCTCATTACATTTTAATATACAAATATTTACATCCAAGTTAGAAGCTTGCAAGTCAAAGCCTGGAGATGCTGCATGGTTTCACAACATTTCACAGTGAGTTTAACTTCAGCAATCATGTTTGGATTATTCCGATACAGATATCTCATTTGGCTTTCATTCAAACGTGACACAGCTTCGGCTTGATGGAAGTCCGAGTGGACTAAATCTATCCGTCTTGATTGCTGAAATTCTTAGCTGGGATATGTAATGGTTGCTTTGGCTGGGGACAACCAATACAGGACAGCCAAGTGAAATGAAGCCCAAATGACCAAGAAACGTTACGAACACCCCTGAAACTATTTCGGGTTCAAGAACTTGGACTTGGTCAATCCAGATAATATTTAATTTGGATTTATACCTCTCTCAAGGAATATTTTTCATCATGAAGTGAAACACTGAAAATATTCTATATCCAGGGCTTCAGATACAAGTGTCATTCCTCTCGTACAGTAGCTGTGTATTGGGAGGCGTTTAACACGTGAGCTTATAATGGTCGATGAATCAATAGCCCCATGTTAACCAATCAGGTGTCTATTGACTGAGTTATAAGTGCTAATGAAAGGCACACACACATACACACACCCCTCCTTTCTGTTTCCCCCAACTGCTCGTGATTCTGTGTGTTCTTTCATTTGGTTCAATCAAAACAGAGACTTCTATTTATGTCGTTGGGTTGTGTGATGTTTTATGAGATATACTGTGTGTGTGTGTGTGTGTGTGTGTGTGTGTGTGTGTGTGTGTGTGTGTGTGTGTGTGTGTGTGTGAGTGTGAGAGAGAGAGAGAGAGAGAGAGAGAGAGAGAGAAAGTTCAGTGAGACTGGATATAACCTGGGGCAATGCTTGAGGCTAAATCACTCCTGGAAGAGTGGCAGAAAAAGGTAGAAAGCTAAATGTTAAATGCTGACTGATGCCCTGTCTGCTGCTCTGTTTCTCTCCGTCTCCCTTCCCCCGGTCTGTGTATTTCCATAGCTGCCTGTCTTCCTTACAGTCTCTCCCTCTAGTCAGAATTTGAATCTGGGTACCACCTGGATAAGTAGCCGTCAATTTGTTGAGCCTTCTTACCTAGAAAACTGCTTGCCATATGTTGCCCCTAGGTAAAAGTATTTCACTTCAGTCTTTTGCATAGTATCTTAAAACAGCCTGGTTGGGTTAGGGAAAAGGGGTAAGGGTTGTGCTGTTATGTAATTTAAGCTACGGACATCACTTTTTGTAATTCAGTGATGTAGCCTCACTTTTCATAACGTCAGAAGACACTTGGATGGATGCGATTAGGTTTAAGGCAAAGGGTTAGGGTTATGGTTATTGAGTTTTCAAATGTGTTCAAATGGACGCAGCTAGGTTTGGAAATAAGGGTTAGGGGTTATTTTGTTACGTAACTAAAGCAATTGACCTAGCTTGATGTTACTCGGTGACGTAGCCACAACGTAAGGAGACACTCAGTACTTTTAATTACTATAGGAATGTATTGAATTTGTGTTAACACAATAGATAACATCAACCAGCAGAATACTTCCGTCAAGAAACCTAGACTTAACAGACACTTTTGATTCTGCGGACGCCATATGGACAGACAGATTGAAACTAGCTAGCTTAGCAACATTAAGGCTACAAACAACCCCTAATACAACCTTTTTGTCAGGTAACGGGCTAAATATAACACACACAACAACAGAAGTGATCTCTATGAGAAGAACACCTTCTAAAAAGAAACAACGGTTATACATGTATAAAAACATTAGCCTTTTTGGTCAAATCATAGCTTTAATTTCATTCTGAGTTACTTAACTACCAATAATTTATCACAGATCAAGGATTGGATACAATACCATAAGGTTCTCGTCGATATCTCAGAAATGTCCTAGCGTACTACAGGCATGTCAAGCAGTACTGTTGGAAACTGATTTAGAACCGATCTCTAGGCGAGTTTACTCAGCGTATTTGCCTCTATCTCTTTGTGTCTTTCAGTAAGTGTTTCTGTCTGCCTACTTGTCTTTCTCTCTCATGTTGTTGTTATGTCTCAAAGCCTGACTTGCGTAAAGAACGTCTGGTTCCAGTGTTTTGCCACTCTGTATGAACTCCAGATAATAAATGATGGTGGGAAAATGAGGGACGTCAAAACACGTAGTAGAGCAGGTTTGAGAGATCTTAAATGAAAACACAGAGGAGGAGAAGAAAGATCCTGTCTGATACTTCACCTATGAATGCATGAAGGCTAAGAATAACTTTTCTGGATTACATTAGAAGTGACAGAAAGTAAAGGTGTCAGGAAGGTTGGAGGTTTTAGTATATTCAAAACGGCATGTTGTCCAACCTCATCAGAAGGCAACGTTTTGTACTGTAAATGATTAGTAGCGAGAAAGACAAAAAAATTGCCATCAGAAAGGTAGGTTTTTGCTTACAATACAACAGAAGTAGTTGGGTAAACAATTTGCAAAAGAGAATTTGAGAGAGAAGTTCAAATCCTGCCAACTTGTTAACCTCTGTTTGATACCGATACCTCTTTTTCAATTAGTTTTCTAAATGTTTGTTACGGGCTTGGTCGACTTAAGACTTAAAACTTATGAGCACATCTCTGGTTAACAGGAAAATATGGTAAAGAAATCCGTTTTTACATATCTGTCGACTAAATCAACTAACTGACTATTGTCAAAATCAAATTAGCATTAATTCACTGAGAATGTCTTGGATTGTGAGCAGCCCTGGTTACTTCGCATTCTGGTTTTGGCATAAAGCTTTGAGGGTGCAAATGGAGGTGACGATGGATCCACAGCGGTTTTAAGAGCTCTTTCATTCTGCCAGGCCTTTTAAAAAATTCCTTTCTCTCCTTTTTTTCCAGCCCATCTCCTCCTAATTAAATGGAGTAGTGCCACTGACTAGCAGGAGAGCCTGTTTTATTAGCACTCACTCATTCCACTCCTCCACGAGTGCTTGACGGAGGGTTCCATTGCAACGGCAACGTCTGCAGTCATCAAATACTTGTTGGAAGCGAGGTGGAATCTCAAAGAACCTTTTGAGCATGATACTGCAGCGACAAAGAGAGAGTCCTCTTCCTCTCACCTTTTCTTTTTACCTTCCTCCTCCCCTCCCTTTCTGGGCAAACCCAGGCCCAAGTACCAGCAAGGGTCATATCTTTTTAATTATCTTTCCCGCCTTTGATTAATTATTCGGCGTGACAACGGCGCGTTCGTAATGCTTTTCACCTGCCGCCGCTGAGTGACGGCCCCTCTGTTGAACTCAAAAGCAAACAGCTGCTGCCATGATCGCCTAGCAACCGGCCGGTGATGGATGAGTACTAGAGATGGATGGCCACAATAAATCACCATGTCTGCCTTGGCGCTATAGAAATCTGGGATGAGTGAGAGGGGAGGGGAGGAGGGAACATACCAAAGAACCCAAAATGTAACTGTTTTTATTTAAAACCGTTACAGGCAGTTTTGACGGGGAGTTTTAGAAGGATCCACAGAACACTGTTGTTCCCCTCTTCCTTTAATAATTTACTTTTCCAGCTCCTCTTGTATTAGCATGGATTCATGCACAAGAAGAGAGAAAACAAGAGAAAATAAACCGTTGAAAGAAATATTACTGCAGCACGATCTGTTGTCCACCGTGTGCCCAAACTGTGATTATATAATGTTTACGCATTGTAAAATACTATAAAAAAATATACTATATGTGTTTTAGGCAATAAACCTCTAATTTCACAAGAAACACTAAAGTTAAAGCTACTTATGTAAGTGTTACCACTTTCTCCTATCAATAATAAGGCCACTTATTAACTGACTGTGTCCATTTGTTTCGTGTTTTAACACACACCCAACACGAGATATTTACTGCATGTACATGCAGGGTTAACAATCTGGGTTCCAACTGTTGAAGTGGATTACAACATGGAATCTGCTGTTTACAATGATGTGTGTTTGTGCAGTGAGGCCTTCATGTTTTATACCTCAAGTATAATTATATGCCACTGCTAGCATTCTTGTTACATGACTGCCTCGTGTGCTCTGGTGGACAAATAGTTATGAGGCATGGTGGTTGTTTGGGGTAAGGATGGTTTCTAGCCAGTAATCCAAACAGTGACAATGAGCCGCTGCATTACAGACAATCTTAATTCAACCAACGGCAGTATGTAGACTGTAGAAATTGCCATAAGAAATGAGAAATCCATTGATTTTCACAAATGGGCGCAATCAGAGTATACACACAGCAATGACAAAACTGAACACACCACAGTCTTTTCTATCGTACTGTATTTCCAAATCAATAGACAGTGAGTTGCACTTTTCTGGAGTCAAGAGGACATTCCTGTCATATTAAATATTGTTTGGTTTAAGACTTTTCATTGACTCCTATGGACGTTTAGGCTAATAAATAAAGACATATTTTAAGAATAATATATAGCACATGGCTTTGAGGTGATTTTGACCAATTGGCTGCTGAATTAGTGGCCATGTGACGCAGAACGGGCCTAAAACAATCATTTCAAAGGAAACTGAATTAAAATGATTATCACTCTACAGTTATGTGTGGTTTGTCGTTTCACAATCAAATCAGAATATAATTTATACTGGGATAAATTGGGTGTCATGACAGTTTCTCCATTTTACAATCAAATAAAAAAAATATATATATATTTTTTTAAATAAATATAAGAAGTAAGAATGTTCACTTAACACAATCAATTAAATAAATGTGTATCTAAATATAAGAAGTTGAATTGTAACAATCTAATTTACTTTGGCCAGGAAGAAAATTTAAGCACATTTCTTTTCACTAATTTGTGCCATTCATATGTGTGAGAAGCTATCCAGGTGTCCTTCACCATTATCAACTCAACTCTAACCTCTAACCTTTCACGACCCTTGCATGTACTCCAACCTTTAATCCCTCCCTTTGTGTTTTATTAGCCGCACAATTTCGGTCACTTCCTCACCTCACTTCATTGTTTTTTCTTCTCACCCTGCCTTTGTCAAGACCACGACTGCCTCTTCGTCCTCCCACCGCCCTCTCCCTCCCCCTCCTTCACCTGCCTTGTCCTTACCCACACACACACACACACACACACACACACACACACACACACACACACACACACACACACACACACACACACACACACACACACACACACACACACACACACACACACACACACACAGACACACTCCTGACTGTAGCTCAGGTTACAGCTCTGTAGCGATCCAGTCTAAATAATATAGCAGTGATGAATGGCAGGGCGAGATTCATATCCATCAACGGGCTCTTTTTTTTAAGGAGCATCCATCTTCTATAAGGCCTCCCTTTGAATCTGGGAAGAAGTGAAGAGAGAGGGATACTTCACTGCCCCAACCCATGGGACAAAGTTGCACGCGGTTGTGAGTTTGCGTGTGTGTGTGTGAGATAAGACATTGTGACTGATACACGCCTGAAAAGCAAGCCCCGAGACACATGAGCATTGGGGGAGAGACACACCGTTATTGACACGCAAACACACACGCAGCCAGGAGATTAATGGACCTCTGATTTACAATCTATACCCACTGATGATGTGGAATGTGAGTAATTGTGTGTAAAATGCTATTTAAAGTTGCTATATCAATATCACACGTGGACATGATCCCCCACAGGCAGAGAAGGAAAAGGTAATCTGATCCTTTATGTAAGTAAAAGTAGCAGTACTTCAGTATAAAAATACTCAGTTACACTTAAAAGTCCTTTCAAAATGTAACCCAAGTAGAAGTATAGGTATCGAAATAAACTTCAAGTACACAAAGTAAAAGTACTCACACGCTAGGACGACCCATTTTAAGTCTAAAATATATCATTGTGTTATAATCATTAATGCCTTTCTGTCAAATTTGTACTTGGTAAAGGTGATGACCATTTGAAATACTTGATAAACTGCTGGGTTGCTTCACCTATAACAATACATAATGATATATTAGTTGATTTTTATTCTGTATTATTATTTTTAGCATCTGTGAAAAATGTTTACTGGAGTAAAAAGTAAAACATCCATTACAAAATGCAGTAAAGTAAAAGTATATAGTAGCATAATGGGAAAATATTCAAGTGAAATACCTCAAAATTGCAGTTAAGTACAGTCCTGGAGTAAATGTACGTAGTTACATTACATCAGTGCCCACAGGGGCCAAAAGAAAATGGAGTCCGGCCGATTTCTTCCGATCCCCTCACTCACTCACTCACTCACTCACTCACTCACTCACTCATTCAGGACCAATAATCCCCCCTCTTTACGTTTTTCCTTCTTTTCCTTGAGGGGTGCACAAGCGAAACCCACACATGTTCGTAAACACGCACAATTGCCTAGGCACAGACATTGTGCTATGTGCTCCCACACACATGTGAGGCCCTGGCAAGGCCCCGTTTGATAAATGACACACGTCATTGTGTCAGGAGAGAAGGGTGGGTCTGTGATGTATGGCGTGGACGATGAGAAGGGGAAACGACTCTTTGGCAGTGCGACGGCTCTCCCTCTTTTGGTTTCTGAGAACCTCTGCTTTAATATCAAACATGCGTCTACATAAACTAGCTAAAAAACACTGCTTTATTCCATGAATACTCCTTGTAGGTGTGTGTGTTTTTTAGTTTTCTAGATCAAAAAGTAATGGAAACATGATATTCTTGATTCTGGCAGATGTATATTCATGTATGGATGTCATAATCGTACAGAGCTTTTGGCAATAACGTATGTCATTATGGTCATGCCAATAAAGCTATTTGAATTGAATTGAATGTGTTTAGGGTGATTTCTTTTTCTTCCCCTGCCACTTCTTTCCCTTCTGTTCCTCAAGCCCCTCTTCGTTCCCTGGCTGAGTTACAGAGAGGACAAGTTCATCCAGGAAAAAAAAAAAGAAGAAAAGGAGAGCTGGATCTGGTGAGGGGGGGGGGGGGGGTACGATATCAATCACAGTCCCGTTTGCAACAGAGATACTAGCGTTTCAAATAAAACAGCCAAAGCTAGACAAATAGCCTTAACATGGGGCTTGTAACCTGAGCCCCCTGCAGCAGCACCCTGAAACTTCTCATAAAGTGGAGAAACAGAGAGGGATCCTGCTTTGTGTTCCCCCCCCCCACCCCATCGACTATCTCTCTCCTGCCTTTTTCTCTCTCTTTGTCGCTAGCAGTCGAGGTGGCTGACATCTGCAGAGTGCATTTAAAGAGGAAAAAAATGTGTC